>NC_091952.1:27726996-27756996 GCF_031021105.1 Erythrolamprus reginae | reverse complement strand
GGTTCCAGGAGGAGGTTCGTAAGGTGAAAAGTTCGTAAGATGAAACAATGGTTCCCATAGGAATCAATGTAAAAGCAAATAATGTGTGCAAATCTTTCAGGAAAATCCCAAACTTTAAAAGGGAGGCGAACAGAGGGCAGGGAGGAGCAGCTAA
The DNA here is from genome assembly GCF_031021105.1 of Erythrolamprus reginae. Lineage (NCBI taxonomy): Eukaryota > Metazoa > Chordata > Lepidosauria > Squamata > Dipsadidae > Erythrolamprus > Erythrolamprus reginae. The sequence goes on along the minus strand of NC_091952.1, from coordinate 27,756,842 downwards.
AGGGGGCGGGTGGAAGAAGCAAGGCTAGGCTAAAGGGTGAGTGGGAAGGAAGAAAGGCAAGGGGGCGCGCCCCTCTCTTTTCTTTCTTAAAAAGACACCCTTTCAATTCCTTTGCAAGCACCTTGTTCTCGGCAAAAATTTCCTACTCCAAGCAGCCCCTCCCTCCTCCCTTTTCTTTCTTAAAAAGACACCCTTTCAATTCCTTTGCAAGCACCTTGTTCTCAGCAAAAAATTTCCTACTCCAAGCAGCCCCTCCCTTTTCTTTCTTCAAAAAAGGGGAAAAAAAGAAACCCCTTCATCCCAGCAGCAGCTGCTTGGGTTCGTAAGGTGAAAATAGTTCGGAAGAAGAGGCAAAAAAAATTTAAACACCGGGTTCGTATCTTGAAAAGTTCGTTAGAAGAGGCGTTCGTAAGATGAGGTACCACTGTATTTATTATTAAGGAAATTGAGCAATGGACATAGACAGTGCACTCACCTGGATTTCCGCTTGCAATAAATGAGCAAGTTATCAAAGAGAAAAAATGTTCTCTCCTGGATGTTTCCAGCTGAGATTTTTAGTAAGTTTCCTTGAAGCAGAAGCTGGGTCGAAATATCTGTCAGGTTGGAGCCCTAGAATACAAAAGAACTATTTCAGGATTCTATCTCATTACAGAACATATTATCAGAATTCTGGACTCTCAATGCTAATCAAATCCTGCTTTCACAGTAACTGCGGCTTAGAATTTATTTGACTAAATCTGTTGTTCATGTTCCTTTTTTAATATATCTCCCCCAAAAAAATCAAATTATAAAAAGTAACTTAACTTTCTCTATCCTAATGCCCTCCATTCAAGGCATTTGCTAAGATTCGGTTTATCTGATACACATTTCAACTATCCAGTAACCAGAATTTGCTGATCTACATATAAAGATATTAAAAAATACAAAAACCTATAAAGCCACTAGGAAGAGAGTCTACGGAGAGGGGCAGCATACAAATCCAATAAATAATAATAATAATAATAATAATAATAATACATAAAGGCAAAGTAAAAGCAGTTGTAAAATAAAACAGAGTAAAGATATAAAGACGTAAAATAGTTGTTTAAAAGAATAAAGAATAGAAGGGGCTTTACTTATTACCTCCCAGAAACAACAGGTGAACTGAGGTGTACAAAAAGGAGACAATTGCAATCGGTGGAGCAGGGGAGAGACTTATTTTAATTGATGAAAAGAACATTGATGCTCATTGATCAATGTCTGTGTAATGAAATATCTGCAGGAATACAACCAAGTTCAAGAAGTACCAAGGACCTCCCATTTCAACCCTGAGCTACAAATATCCTTTATTTAAGCCTTCATTTAGCCACCAACTTGCTACAGTATATTTGGCAAAGGGTCTTCAACAATTGCCATAAGATGATGGTAGACAGATACTTTTCAGATAATTAAGAAATAGACAAGACAGAAAACACAGCGAAAATACATCTTCCCTTCCTCCCCTTTGCAATCCAAGAAAGTAGAGGGAGTCCCTTTCGAGACATTTGCCATTCTCTCTTTTTTTTTCCCCTGTGAACTCAGCTGCCTTTTATTTGACCATTGGGGAGATGGATAGTGGATTGAAGACATCTCTGCAAAAGAGGAGCCAATGACTGCAGTAAAGATCAAGGAAGAGTAAATAGGACCAGATTACTTAGGGGAAAGCCTGATGCTGCATGAGTCCCAGTGACCGGTCAGGTCCCACAGAGTCAGTCTTCTCCAGGTCCCGTCAACTAGACAATGTCGCTTGGCAGGGCCTAGGGGAAGAGCCTTCTCTGTGGTGGCTCCGGCCCTCTGGAATCAGCTCTCCCCCCCCTAGAGATTTGCACTGCCCCCATCCTCCCCACCTTTGCAAGAGTCTGAAGACTCATTTGTGTCCTCAGGCTTGGGGCTATTAATTACTTGCCCCCTGGCCGATGAACGAAATGCGAGCACACACACAAAATTTGTGCCTCTTGCTCCTGTCTCCCAAAATCTTTTCCATATACCATTACAGTACTGGACTCGAGATAAACTATTCCTAAGAGGTTTAGAGTTGTAAAATTAGAACTAGTATATTGTTAGAAAAATGGATTGCAGGGTGTTACAAGCAGAAAAACATTGTTATATTATATTTTCATTTGCCATCTCAGGTTAAGAGTTCAATCAACTTGTTTTAAAGTAATAGAAGTCTCCAAGATATTTTGAAAGACAATTGCTTTGCAATATTCCAAATTATAAAGGAGGGAAATACCAAACTTAAGTAATCCAATTTTATGTTTCTAACATATAGTATGATTTCCTATGCATGAAAAAATGCAGATAATATATTTCAAATTAAGAAGAAAAAATTCCTGGCTAGTAAATTACTCAATCAATTCAATTTATAAGAAACACAGAACAAAAAATAGAGAAAGTATAAAAATATATTTCTTTTTTTGCAATGTGTTTGTCAAGTCCTAACTTCCTTATCTGCAATGCATACCAGACTAAGGAAGTATAATAGATCAATATGATCTACTGATGACTTCCTACAAAATAGGACAAAAAAATTAGTCCAAAATTGTGAAATACATACCATCAGCAAAAAAGTTTTTTTATATGATACAGCCACGCTAGCAGAAATTGCTATGGGGTAGTGGCTGGGTAGGTAAAATATAACCACTTTTGCAGATTTAATAAAGTACTATTAGTAGTAGTGGTAAAGCGAAGGAACATCAGCATCAACAGGAAGCGTTCACATAAGTGCGCAAAAAAGATGAAGTTTGGAAAGTCGAGCTTTCTTCCAATCATTTGCTGAATTGGTATCAAATGCGAAACACAGATTTAAATCAGGAATTTCCTGGCTCACAGTTCAATCTCATAGGTACATTACTAATTATTATGCCACATTCTCAACTCTATTTAGAAGAACCTACTGGTTTTGAGGTCAAGATTTTGTATGATATTTGAAATACTTATTTGAAATAAATTAGGCTGTATTTATGGGTGACACTAGAATGATTCTGAATTGAGTAGGCCTTTTCAATCCACCTATCAACTTTTTAAAATAGTCTACTCTATGTCATATAGAATTTGGTTGTTCAAATAGGTGGGTAAAATATTCCAGTTCTTAAAGATCAGTTTTCCCCAAACCACTATCTTCCAGATGGGTTCAATAGACAATGAGGATTTAGTCTAACAAATCAGTTGAGGAAAGCTATTTTAAAGGATATAATTTTCATATCTGGTTTGAGATTCATGGATCTGTATCCATGCTTAGTTATACAGTACTTAGTTATCCAGTTAAATCAAAGGCTGGAACTTGGTTATAATTGGCAAGCAAGGTTACAGAAAATGTACTTGGTAAACAAATGTGACATACCTCACTCAGATCCAAACAAAGAAAAAAGCAATCACAGGCTACATGCAACCCACATAAGCTACCGTATTTATTTCTGTCCCTCTGTTCCCCAAGGAAATACCACTGAAACTTGGCAATACAATAAAGAAATATTGGTGGTAAAATTTCAGGCCGTTTTCTAAACTTTTAATTGCTTTTACCAATAGAAATGTGAATTATTTGCATGTGAAAAATCTGTACTCTCATCCTAACATTAAACCCCACCAAAACACTGGTATATAACCCAATATATATAAAGATTCAAAAACACTAATTAAACATTCAGATCATCAACTGTATAGCACATATAGCCTTAATAATGGAAAATAGAAAGTAATCCATTAGAGGAGAAAGTAAAGTAAATATTAAAAAGGACTATGAAGATCAAATGTAAGAATAATTCTGATATCTATTTATTGTTGCAGCTCGCTCTCTATATTGTTTTTCCTTTTTTAAAACTAGAATACATTTAGGGATTTTCCTTTTATGTTTCTACTGAGGAATACAGAAGAAACATCCCTTCTGGTTACATTCCTTTCTGGCCACAAAAAGTGTATTCAATTAAGATCAGCTTCTAATATAGATAAACATTTAGAAGTACATGATGTTACTTTTCGAATTCTTCATACAATGGAATAAATCAGCAAGCAGCTTTCGTTTGTCTAAAACAAAACCCTGATAAACATATCAAAAATTCTTCCAACTCTCAGAATCTTTGTTGTGCTCCATTTAAATCGTTACGGCAATGCTTAGCCAATCCTATTTGTTTCCTTATTCTTACTGCTCTTAATCTACTACTATCCTAGCCAAACTCATTTGTTTTCTTATTATTACTGTTGTTAGCCCACGGCTATCCTGGATTAGTTTATTATTCTATTTATTACATTTGTTTGCTGCTCATTTCACCACAATTTAATTTAATTTAATTAACTTTTAAGCCACCCACCTCCTTACAAACTCTGGGCAACATAGAAAATAAATAATATAGCATACAACAATATAAACAATAATAGGCAACATACTAAAATAGTGCCAATATAAAACAGTTAAAAACCCTGAAATACAACAATCATTCAGCAAACATTCATATTTCTTGGCCCGGGATAGTTGGTCGTATTCTGTGGCTCCTAGGCCTGCCAGCAAAGCTATGTTTTCACAACCTTTCGACAGGCTAGGGGGGTGGGGGCAGTACGAGTCTCTGGGGGTAGTTGGTTCCATGGAGCCAGAGCCATCACAGAGAAGGCCCTTCCATGCAGCCACGTCAATCAGCACTGTTTGGCCGACAGGACCTGGAGAAGGGAGTTCTGGCCGGTCGCTGGGAATTTTGTGGCAGAAGACAGTCCCATAAATACTCTGGTCTGATGTCATGTAGGGCATTATAGGTAATAACCAACAACTTAAATTGTGTCCAGAGACCAATCAGTAGCCAGTACAGCTCACAGAGTGTTGGGAGTTTTGTGGGTGTACCTGGGTATACCACAACAACATGCGCGGCTGCATTCTGGAGTAGTTGTAGTCTCACAAGGTGCCCCTGAACAACTTACAAGGTTAAAAAAATGGATTTGGGTTGGCAAAGTAGTTACTGAGGCTTCAAAGCTGACCTTCAATTCACAATAGATTTATATTTGTGCTCAGACACTGAATATTCTATCTGAGCTCTGGTGACCAACTTGCTAGCCCCCAAAAAACAAAAAACAAAAATTAAATAGCTGGCTATCTACATCATCCACATGGCTCCGTTTGGATGCCAAAAAAGAAGTCTGAAGGAGAAAATGAACAAGTCAAAACAAAACAATCTCAAAGTGGAATAAACACTCTAAACATCAGGAAGTTTATATGACTTCTAACAGATGTGTCCAGTAAAAAGAATTTCGGCTGGTTACCATCAGCTTCTCAAACACAGGGTGCTCCAGACACCAATAAGTACAGGAAGTAATTTAGCAAATTATATTCTAGACAGTGGAATAAAAAACACATTTGCTCGCTGGAAAGCTCTCCTCTTGCTTAATCAGTGGCCTCTGTCAAATTCTTATGCTTATCAAAACAATTGCAGGAATTATTACTGGATCACCATTTGGCCAATTTAAAAAAATCATAATCAATTCATCAAATGAATTTTAATCAACTCAGTTACAGATGTAAAAATTAGACATTTCTTCTTCTTCCCTTTTTTTTTTCTTTCTTCCCTTTGTAGGTTTGTATGTTCATTGATTGTTTTGTCTTTATATCTTGGCTTATAGTCAAAGCACACGATTATTGCTTATGTAATTTGCCATGTTTTAATTATCAATTGTAATTATCTGTTTCTTATGCATTCACTGTATATTTGTAAAAAATAAATTTCTTTAAAAAAAGAAAGAAAGTTAAAGCTCAAAGGCCCCACACAAAAGGGCTGATGCAACTTTAGTGAAAATCTAGTTGCCAGAACTTTGCAGAGTTAAAAAAACTTTTAACTTTGAAGACTTAAAATAAACTTTTCTCTATATCAAAAAAAAAAAAATTAGACAGCTAAACTGTCTTGTAATAAAAAAAATACAATAAAAGAACAGAATAAAATATAACAGAAAGAAACCTAAAAACTAAAACATAGTAAACAAATATAAACCATGGTAAACTGTTCATACATTAGTTCATGAACTAAGCTAACATGTGTTAGCAGTGTTCCAATATCTCAGGGGCTTCCCCAAAGAAGAGGGAGTCAACCTATTCTCCAAAGCACCTGAGGGTAGGACAAGAAGCAATGGGTGAAAACTAATCAAGAAGAGAAGCAACTTAGAACTAAGGAGAAATTTCCTGATAGTTAGAACGGTTGGCCAGTGGAACAGCTTGCCTTCAGAAGTTGTGAATACTCCAACACTAGATGTTTTTAAGATGATGTTGGATAACTATTGTAGGGTTTCCGGCCTAAACAGGGGGTTGGAGTAGAAGACCTCCAAGGTCCCTTCAACTCTGTTGTTATTGTTGTTGTTATTGTTGTGATGTTAAAGAAAGTAAGACATAGAAACAAAATAATGAGGTAAGGAATGAATGACTAGCTAAGTTAAATCTGTTCCTCTACTTCTAGATAGATAATTCTACTTGATGACCAAAAGCTTAGAATTAAATCTTTTACCCACTTTCCACCATACCTCCCATCCTTCAATGTGAGACTGCAATTGCTCAAGAGCTTCCAGCTTCTCCATCTGCCTCTTGGTCTCATTGATATTGCTGCACACTGTTTTCATTGCCTGTAATGCATTCAATACCGCTTGATAATCTGGGTGTTTAGTGGGTGTCCTCTTGGCTAATTCCTGAAAGAAAATTATAAAAAAGAAAAGGGAAAAGAGAAATGAGTTTGTTTGTTTGTTTATTTATTTATCGAATTGTTATGCTGCCCATCTCTTCAAGGTCTCTGGGTGGCTTACAAGAAATAAAAACAATATTTAAAAGAACAATTTTAAAAAATAATTACAAAACCCTAGTAAAAACCTTACATATCTTTAGTTCCAAAGCATCAATGCTTTTTCTACCCTAGTCCATCATACTCACAATTTCTGCTCCTGTAAAGCAGAGGTCTTCAAACTTGGCAACTTTAAGAATTGTGGGTTTTAACTTCCAGAATTCCCCAGCCATGCTAACTGGAGAATTCTGGAAGTTGAAGTCCACAAGTCCACAATTCTGGGAGTTGAAGTCCACAACTCCCACAAGTCCACATTCTATGAGTTGAATTCCACAAAGTTGCCAAGTTTGGAGACCCCTGCTGTAAAGCATCACAAACCATTTGCTGCATTATTCTGATCTTTGTTTTACATCATGGGCATCTGAATATCTTTTCCATGGCCTCCATTATTCTTCTCTCAAGTGCTAGCTTGTGGCATACTTCTTAACTTCAAGTTCCTTTACTGTCAAGAGATGATTGTAAAACAAAAGCTATCCATCACTTCAACATCTTCACTGTAAATTTACTAAAGCAGATTGCTGTAGCCACTGTCTAGTCTCATTGACGTTTCTTATTAGAGCATGTTTCAACTATTTCATTCACATTTTTCAGTTACTGATTATCTGTGAATTAGAGTAGAAAACTGGAAAAGCCTTATTGATTAGACTGCATCTCAACTAGGCCTAGATCTTCCTGTGATTCTGAAATGTTATTGTCAAATAGATTAGGCAGTAGTGGTGAGATTGACTTAAAGCTGATCTTGATGACGCTGATGAGTTCGTCCACCTGATGAGTTTGTCTGCCTGATGAGGGTCTGATTCAATAACGTAGCCCAACAGGTGGAAGCTGAGGAGCAAATCAAGGGCTGAAGCAGGCAGATCGCCCAGCCAAAGAATTAGTGTGGGAATTCAGAAGGGCAGCAGGAAAGCTACAGGACTGGCCTGAACGGCTCTTAGTACACAAGTTTAAAGAAGCCCTAGACTCAGAACTGGGGAAATCCTGCAGCATTCAAGGAATTCCAGACAGGATCCAGGACTGGTACACCACAGCCATCATCTTGGACCATGAAATTTGTCCCCACCTCCAAAAAAAGCTTCCAGCCAAGAGGCCAACCAGGAGAACTTTGGGCCGCCGATCTCAAAGAAGCAAGCTGAGCCTCCTCCCTCTGGAGAGACAACAGCAGTAAAATGCTATTGATGCGGCCAAGGCGGGCACTGCACTGGCGTCAGCACTAATTCCACAACCTAGCATCCAGCCAGCTGCCGAAGCCCAGAAAGGGCCCCTAAAACCCCCTGAGAGAAGTCACCTTGCTCAACAAGTAGAAGGCGCTCCTCCCCAAACGGATGAGGCTGAGGTTCCACCAGGAGAGGAAACCCCTCCACGTTCCAAGGAAGAAGGTAGCGACCAAGACGACCCAATAGTGAGTGTAGCTGTCCACCGCTTTGTCATCAAAGCCAAACTTATAGTGCCAGAGATGGGGGAGAATGGAGAGGCGATAATGGACACGGACTGCTCATGATGCTTGATTAGCAAGTCTGTTGTAGAAAGGTTGGGGATCCGCACTAGGGCCTTAACCCACCCCATCCAGTTTCAACAAGTATATGGGTCACTAATTGGGGGGGGTGTCCCCCAAATGCATAAAACTGAATTAGTGGACTTGCAAATAGGGCACCACCATTAGTTCATCATGTTGATGGGACTCCCACCATAGAGTGGGAAGATAATTACCGAAAGCTAACCGTGAGCATTAGGCCACTACTTCCCAAATTATCTAAGATCCACTTGAAGGAAGTCAAACCACTCAGGCCAGAGTGGCCCCAACCCCTGCAGTTGAGGCTAAGCTCCCAGGAATCCAGCAGGTACCGACAGAATAGAGGGAAATTTATTTATTTATTTTATTTATTAAATTTTGTATGCTGCCCCTCTCCGTAGACTCGGGGCGGCTCACAGCAGTGATAGAAACAATGTACAATACAAATCTAATAATACGAAGTTAAAAATCCATAATTTAAAAAACATGCACACAACACACCATACATAAATTATATAGGCCTGGGGAAGATATTTCAATTCCCCCATGCCTGACGGCAGAGGTGGGTTTTGAGAAGTTTACGAAAGGCAAGGAGGGTGGGGAAAATTCTGATCTCTGGGGGGAGTTGGTTCCAGAGGGCCGGGGCCGCCACAGAGAAGGCTTTTCCTGTGGGTCCCGCCAAATGACATTGTGTAGTCGACGGGACCCGGAGAAGGCCAACTCTGTGGGACCCAACTGGTCGCTGGGATTCGTGCGGCAGAAGGCGGTCCCGGAGATATTCTGGTCCGATGCCATGAAATCTATTCCAACAGCAGGAAATCTCAAGGCATGACGTGTGATGTGGCACTTAATGACCCCCAGGGAGTCACTTAATGACCGAAACTGAAACTGATGTCCTTAAGTCAGCATGATTACATGCTTAACAACAATATCTCTTAGTGACAGAGTCACTGGTTTCCATTGTGTTCGGTAAGTGAAGTCTACCTGTAGAGGAATGTCAGTTTTTCAAAAGGATCCTGTTCTGATTGTAAAAAGAAATATGATTCTGTAAAAATTATAAAAAAATAAATGCAAAATGCAACTATCATGATTCATTAATAGGGATTACTTTTGCTCTTCTCAGCAAAAGGTGAACTAAATTACTTTCCTTTCTTTTTGTCTTTCTCACCTTAAATGACTGAGTGACCTCTCCTGGAATATTTCTCAAGTGATCATTAATCTTTTGTTGGTTGCAAAAAACAATAGCTAGTAACAGACATGCCTAGCTGAATTACTTTTTTTCATACCTAAAAAGGTAACAAAAATGTTCAACCACACTTTTCCATGTACAAAGACAAATTCTATCCACACTTTAAATATAATCAGCAACAGACTGAGAGGTTGTGCAGGTTGAACTTGAGCTAAGTCTGCCAAATCATAGAAGAGCTATCATAATCCATCAACACAACAGATGTACGCTAGTTTGCATGTGACTATCCTTCTGTCTTTATAGCATATATTATATGTTTGATTTGGTCTGAGCAAGCATCCAAGCTGCCCTTAGTCCCTTCGTTTAATATTGATGGAACGAATATTCTTGCTATTTTTTCAAGGATCCAGAACTACCAGAATCTTTTAGAGAGCATTCTAGCATAAAACCTATCCCTTCTTGAGCCTTTAATTAAATTCTTCCTTTTAAGCTTATAATAGGAAAGCCTATTATAGTCTGAAGTTATCTTCCCTCCCCCACCCCATCGTGATAGACAGACTTTGCCTTTTCATCCACAAAATAAATCCAGCACTTCAAAATTAGGTATTGTGTGATATCATTTCTAAGTCTGCTTCTATAGTACGGCGTTCCAGCTTGAATACAAATTTGGTTTAAGGACAAAGTTAGGGGACAGAATTGGGATTTTAATCCATTCCATTCTTGTTGTATCCTTAAATCAACCCTTGGGTTGTGCTGCAAGACCCCCTCTTGTGCCAGGGAAAGAGTCAACTATCAATCCAATCAGTTTCTATTCAAGGAACGAGGCCCCTCCTGTGCAAATGGCTTTTGTCTTGGTTAAAGAGAAAGGGTTGTTAGCTCAAGAAACAAGTATTGTGTAGCGAAAAAGGCAAATGCAGAGAAATAAGCGCATGAAAGGCAGCATGAGAAAGGCATTGGGAACAAAGTAGGCATGAAGCACTTCAATCTGAGCAATCATTCCTGAGGAAAGTTCAGCTTCATATTATAGTTATTAGGGCAACAGATCCAAAAACACACTGCTTTGGGATTAAGAGAAATTCGGGTGTGCGTGTGTGTTAATAGTGATTTAGAAATGCTGAACCTGATATTAAAACAAGCAATAAAAGGAAAATAATTTGTTTCCAAACTCTAACCCCGTTACCAGGTTGAACATTGAACTAATTGTGCCATAGATTCCCTCAACACTGTCAAACTTTTTATTGCACTTCTATTTCTACTAGTTTTTTCTCATCATTCCTATCACCCATTTCCTCACACTTAGGACTGTATGATTGTAATTTGTTGCTTGTATCCTAAGATTCTTATTAATATTGACTGTTTCTTCATTGCTTATTTGACCCCTATGACAATCATTAACTGTTGTACCACATGATTCTTGACAAATGTATATTTTTCTTTTATGTACACTGAGAGCCTATGCACCAAAACAAATTTCTTGTGTGTCCAAACACACTTGGCCAATAAAGAATTCTATTCTATTCTATTCTATTCTAGATCTACCTGTAGAGGCCTGAGTGTTAGAAGTGTTTTAAATACAGAGGGAACTAACGCAATTGAAACATCAGCATTCACTATTTAATGAATACCATTTCATTCAAGAGACCATTTTAACGTATTTTAATTTCTTGCGTAAATGAATACACCTGATGGGAAATAATTCACTCACGCAGTCTAACATGCATTACAAAAAGCAACAGTTCTTACATACAGACTTTGTATAGCAAGAAAGATTGTGGAAATTCCGTAGAGATTCTCAGTCATCCAGATCATGGTTGTCCCAAAAGTGCTTTTTCAGGAGGCAATTGGACTTACTTGTTTTTCGCTTCTCATCCAAGTAGCTTCTTCAGTTCTGACAGGATAGTGGGAATCCTTTTGTTCCCCATTATCCTGTCACAGCTGAAGAAGCTTCTTGGGTGAGAAATGAAATGTCTTCAAAAGAAAAGAAAAGAAAGAGAAAGTCCAGTTGCCTCCTGAAAAAGAAACTCTGGACAAGAAAGATTATAGCTCTTAGCATCATTCTATTCATACTTGCTCTATATAGGTAGTCCTTCACTTGGGACCACAAATGAACCCAAAAGTTTTGTTGCTAAACATTTGTTAAGTAACATAGAAACATAGAAACACAGAAGTCTGGCAGAAAAAGACCTCATGGTCCATCTAGTCTGCCCTTATACTATTTTCTGTATTTTATCTTAGGATGGATATATGTTTATCCCAGGCATGTTTAAATTCAGTTACTGTGGATTTATCTACCACATCTGCTGGAAGTTTGTTCCAAGGATCTACTACTCTTTCAGTAAAATAATATTTTCTCATGTTGCTTTTGATCTTTCCCCCAACTAACTTCAGATTGTGTCCCCTTGTTCTTGTGTTCACTTTCCTATTAAAAACACTTCCCTCCTGGACCTTATTTAACCCTTTAATATATTTAAATGTTTCGATCATGTCCCCCCTTTTCCTTCTGTCCTCCAGACTATACAGATTGAGTTCATTAAGTCTTTCCTGATACGTTTTATGCTTAAGACCTTCCACCATTCTTGTAGCCCGTCTTTGGACCCGTTCAATTTTGTCAATATCTTTTTGTAGGTGAGGTCTCCAGAACTGAACACAGTATTCCAAATGTGGTCTCACCAGCATTCTATATAGTGGGATCATAATCTCCCTCTTCCTGCTTGTTATACCTCTAGCTATGCAGCCAAGCATCCTACTTGCTTTCCCTACCGCCTGACTGCACTGTTCACCCATTTTGAGACTGTCAGAAATCACTACCCCTAAATCCTTTTCTTTTGAAGTATTTGCCAACACTGAACTGCCAATACAATACTCAGATTGAGGATTCCTTTTCCCCAAGTGCATTATTTTACATTTGGAAACATTAAACTGCAGTTTCCATTGCTTAGACCATTTATCTAGTAAAGCTAAATCATTTACCATATTACAGACACCTCCAGGAATATCAACCCTATTGCACACTTTAGAGTCATCGGCAAATAGGCAAACCTTCCCTACCAAACCTTCCCCTATGTCACTCACAAATATATTAAAAAGAATAGGACCCAGAACAGATCCTTGTGGCACACCGCTTGTAACCTGACTCTGCTCGGAATACTCGCCATTAACAATAACTCTCTGATGTCTACGCTTCAGCCAGCTGCAAATCCATTGAACTATCCAGGGATTAAGTCCAATCTTCACTAATTTATCTATCAGCTCTTTATGTGGAACCGTATCAAAGGCTTTGCTGAAGTCCAGGTAGGCAATATCCACGGCACCACCTTCATCCAACACCTTTGTGACATAGTCAAAGAAATCAATGAGATTAATCTGACATGATTTGCCTTCAGTAAAGCCATGCTGATTTGGGTCTAATAAGTTATTGTTTTTTAGGTGCTGATTTATCCTCTTTTTGAGTAGAGTCTCCATCATTTTAACTACAACTGATGTCAAGCTAACTGGCCTGTAGTTACCAGCTTCTTCTCTACTGCCCTTCTTGTGAATAGGCACAACACTGGCCATTCTCCAATCCTCAGGAACTTCTCCTGTTAACAAGGATTGGTTAAACAAATCAGTCAGGGGGGTAGCAATGACAGATCTGAGTTCTTTAAGAACTCTGGGGTGGATGCCATCTGGACCCATTGCCTTATTTATCTTTAGTAAACGTTGCCCCATTTATGCCACAGTTTGCATAATTTGAATCACTGCAGTTGTTACGTTAGTAATGGTTATTAAGGGAATCTAGCTTCCCCATTGATTTTGCTTGTCAGAAAGTCACAAGGTGATCATGTGACCCTGCGATACTGCTACCATCATAAATATAAACCAGCTGCCAAGTATCTGAATTTTGTGCATGTGACCATAAGGATCCTACAACGGTCTTAAGTGTGAAAAAGAGTGTTAAAAGAGATCGTATCATAAGAAATAGAAAAAAACCCAGAATTTTATCTGTTACCGTAGGTATATCTAAGCGGAAATATAAAAAATATATTTTTTACTTAGTTAATCATATTTTGACAGCGGCCAGGATAGTTTATGCACAAAATTGGAAGGGAGAAAATAGTCCCAAAGAAGAAGATGTAATAAAGAAAATTTTAGACTGTGCAGAGATGGATATGATGACAAGACGGTTGAATAATCAAGAAGAATCTGAATTTTATATTATTTGGAATAAAGTTTATATGTGAATAGATAAAAAGAAAAATTAAAATTAAATGTCATGAGAAAGTATGAATATATTAGAATGATTTTATATTTTCTTCTTTTTTATCTTATTAAATTAATTTTATGTTATTATAATGTTTGAACAAAATTCTTCTTTCCACTTAGATTAATACGTTGATTTAATGAATTAAGAATATATTCTTTTTCTGTATTAAAAATTAACTTCTAAGATGAGAGGGGTAATTGTAACCCCTACTACATGTTAAGTGTTTGTATGTTTGTGTGTGATTTTTATGGAAAATTAATAAAGTTTTTTTTTCTTTTAAAAAACGGCCATAAGTAATTTTTTTAGTGATGTCGCTAAATGAACCATTATAAGTTGAGAACTACTTGTACATGTACAAATAATGCAGTAAAGCAGAAGCTGTAGGTTTGTTGCTGTTGTTTGTAAATAACTGTCTGGTTTTGTTCTGCAATCCAACAAGACCGACACAGACTTCAGAGGATAATCAGAACTGCAGGAAAAAACAATTACTGCCAACCTGCCTTCCATTGAGCACCGGTATAATGCATGAGTCAAAAAGAGGGTGGTGAAAATATTTAGATACACCTCACTTCCTGGAGATTATTTATTTCAACTCCTACCCTCAAAATGACACTAAAGAGCACCGCACAGACTCAAAAAAATGTTTTTTCTCGAACACCATCATTCTGCTAAACAAATAATTCCCTCACCACTGTCAAACTATTTACTAAGTCTGCACTACTATTAATATTAGTCTTCTCATCATTCCTATCACCCATCTCCTCCCACTTATGACCGTATGAGTGTAACTTATTGCTTGTATCCTTATAATTTATATTATTATTATTATTATTATTATTATTATTATTATTATTATTATTATTATTATTTATTAGATTTGTATGCCGCCCCTCTCCGTAGACTTGGGGCGGCTCACAACAATAACAAAGACAATGTAAGAACAAATCTAATAATTTAAAAAACACTAAAAAAACCATTATTAAAAGCAAACATACACACAAACATACCATGTATAAACGGTATAGGCCTGGGGGAGATGTCTCAGTTCCCCCATGCCTGACAGCAGAGACGGGTCTTAAGAACTTTACGAAAGGCAAGGAGGGTGGGGGCAGTTCTAATCTCCGGGGGCAGCTGGTTCCAGAGGGTTGGGGCCGCCACAGAGAAGGCTCTTCTCCTGGGTCCCGCCAAAAGACATTGTTTAGTTGACGGGACCCAGAGAAGGCCAACTCTGTGGGACCTAACCGGTCGCTGGGATTCGTGCGGCAGAAGGCGGTCCCGGAGATATTCTGGTCCGATGCCATGAAGGGCTTAATAATTAATTAATATTGATTCTTTCCTGATTGGTTATTTGTACCCTATGACAATCATTAAATGTTGTACCTCATGATTTTTGACAAATGTATCTTTTCTTTTATGTACACTGAGAGCATCTACACCAAAGACAAATTCCTTCTGTGTCCAATCACACTTGGCCAATAAAGAATTCTATTCTATTCTATTCTAAATGAGGTAGTCCTCAATTTGCAAACATTCATTTAGCACCTTTTAGAAATTACAAAGGCACTGAAAAAAGTACTACTTTTTTCGCACCGATTCTCACACTTACGGCTCATGAAGCACCCCCACAGTCACATGATCAAAATTCAGGTGCTTGGCAACCGGCATGTATCTAGGACAGTTGCCACGTCCCAGGGTCATGTGATTACCATTCCACCTTCCAACAAGAAAAGATTTATCGATAAGGGAATCCGGATTTATTGATGATCATGGGATTCACATAACAACTGCAGAGATTCACTTAAGAACCGTGGCCACACAGGTTACAACTCATTCAACAACAACCTCATTTAGAAATGGAAATTCTGGTCCCAATTATGGTTATAAGCTGAGGACTTCCTATAGAATCTTAAGCTTATATTTACCAAACAAAGGAAGTGCCATTTTCAAATCCCATGGATTATCCTATTTCATCTAATCTGCTACTAATGCCTGCAGAATCCTCTAAAAAAAAAAAAGCAAATAGCAAAGTACAATATAAACTACAATATTATGGGGGAAAAAACACAAGGCAAGCATACAAAAGGAAGGATCAAACACCATACTTCCTAGAAGGAAGGATGTTGTTCTGTTGAAATGTGCTTTGTTTTTGTATGATTATCTTGCTGCCATCCGCTGACTTTTTCTACAGCCTGCCAATAATCTTTAGTTACTAATTTTGAGAGCAAGAATATCCATATAAAATAATTTATCTTCCTCCCTGCTCCTTGCCTTTGTGCCAGTACTGTACTTTGGGCTGCACAATACGAAATTGATTTTCCATTGGATCATGCTACTTCTCCTAAATTATACAACAAATACGGTGAAATGATTATTATTTTGCAGAAGTGGAAGCACATAGCTGTCAATTTTCCTACGGAGCTTTAAGCTTGGGGAGGCTGATATTTTAGCACCTTAACATCTAGCTAATTAGCACCTTCTTGCCTTTTTTTATTCAATCCCAGGAAAAGATAAAAGGCTCTTGGCCAGATTTCCATCACAATGCTTATCTCTATTGATTTCTGACACCTACCATCATGAAGGGTGGCAAGTATTGCGCTGTTTTGCATTTTCTTTCAAGTAAATCTGGAGCCTGGTAACTCTGCTTTTTGCCTCTAGGTGATCCTTTCTTAGGAATAGGGGAAACTCCCTGCCAAGGCTACAGCCTGTAATTATCAAATAAATGCCCTTTCAAGCGGTTCATACAGCTGGCAGGCATAGAAACCAAAATAACACAGCCTTGAGCTGCAGCCAGATACCTGAAAAGCTAAGATGCAAATAAATGACAGCAACTGTCCATAATCCTTTTGCCAAACAACTATCAGTCTGTTGATTCCAAGGATGTGTTGTGCTACTATGACCTGCATATCCCATTAAGTTAGGGGACAAGAAAGCAGAGAGAAATGTTACTAATCCCCACCCTGAGGATAAGATTTTTGTGTAACCACACTGCTTCCAACTCACTCTAATCCCTCATTTTATTCATAGAATTTGTCCTCTCTGAGTGGAATACACTAATTCGGTGCTCGAGAGCAGTGATTTTCAACCTTTTTTGAGCCGCGGCGCATTTTTTACATTTTAAAATCCTGGGGCACACCACCAACCAAAATGACACAAAATGACACCCTAAGACACTCTCCTCTCTTTTTCCATCCGTCTCCTCCCCACCCTTGTGTGTGTATACACACTCTTGAACCATTTCCAAAAACAGGTGAGGGCTGGGGGGGGTTCTCTCTTATTCTTTGGGTGCTTTTTATCATATGCTTTAAATCAAGAGTCACTTCTCTCTCTTTTGTTTCTCTTTCTTTCCTCTCATTCTCTGTCTTAATCATTTTCTCATTTCTCTTTTTTCCTCCCTTTTTTGCTCAATTCTCTCTCCCTTCCTCTCCTTTTCTCTCTCTCTCTTGCTTTTTCTCTCTCTTTCTTGCTTTATCTCTCTCTCACTCTTGCTTTCTCTGTTTCTCTGTTCTTTCTCTCTCTTGCTTTCTCTCTCTCTCTCACTCTCTCTTTCTTTCTCTCTCTCTCTCTCTCAGCAAAAAGTTGTGACCGTAACCTGAGCCTCCTTCTTCGCGGCACACCTGACCATGTTTCGTGGCACACTGGTTGAAAAACACTGCTCGAGAGGTTGAATCATATAGCAACTGCCTCACTACTGAATTCAACAACAGTTAAAAGTTGTCCCAGAGCACTAAGTATAAATGAAACCATATGCTAGAAAAGCATTGAGCAAATAGCTTTAAATACACAGGTTATACAATGTTACTACAAATTTCCCATCCAGCAAACTTTACAAATACAAAACATGTTGTTAACATTTATTGCAACTCAAAATATGCTTAATGTCAAAGTATTGACTCAGGCATTATACCGAGCACAAATTAAATTTCTTACCCTGTCCCCTAACACTGAAATCAAGGTCACAGAATGAATTATACCAGCCAAAACTCACATTAATGATATTCACATGTGCCTATGCCATCATGCAATTATCTTGTTCACCCCCAGATGACACAATTGATAGAATAGAATACAATTCTTTATTGGCCAAGTGTGATTGCACGCACAAGGGATTTGTCTTTGGTGCACATGTTCTTAGTGTACATAAAAGAAAAAGATACATTTGTCAAGAATCATGAGGTACAACACTTAATGATTGTCAATCTGAGTATTGTATTGGCAGTTCTGTGTTAGCAAAAACTTCAGAAGAAAAGGATTCAGGGGTAGTGATTTCTGAAAGCCTCAAAATGGGTGAACAGTGCAGTCAGACGGTAGGGAAAGCAAGTAGGATGTTTGGCTGCATAGCTAGAGGTATAACAAGCAGGAAGAGGGAGATTATGATCCCGCTATATAGAGTGCTGAGTGAGTGCTGGTGAGACCACATTTGGAATACATGTGTTCAGTTCTGGAGACCTCACTTACAAAAAGATATTGACAAAATTGAACGGGTCCAAAGACGGGCTACAAGAATGGTGGAAGGTCTTAAGCATAAAACGTATCAGGAAAGACTTAGTGAACTCTATATAGTGAACTTACTAGGAAAGACTTAATGAATCTGTATAGTCTGGAGGACAGAAGGAAAAGGGGGGACATGATCAAAACATTTAAATATGTTAAAGGGTTAAATAAGGTTCAGGAGGGAAGTGTTTTTAATAGGAAAGTGAACACAAGAACAAGGGGACACAATCTGAAGTTAGTTGTGGGAAAGATCAAAAGCAACGTGAGAAAATATTATTTTACTGAAAGAGTAGTAGATCCTTGGAACAAACTTCCAGCAGACGTAGTAGATAAATCCACAGTAACTGAATTTAAACATGCCTGGGATAAACATATATCCATCCTAAGATAAAATACAGAAAATAGTATAAGGGCAGACTAGATGGACCATGAGATCTTTTTCTGCCGTCAGACTTCTATGTTTCTATGTTTCTAAGAGGAAAACCTAACAAGGTTAAACAAGTTGTGCAAAAACAGCTCTAGGGAGTATCAATTCACCTCTTCTGCTTTTTATCAATTCTACATGATTTCCTAAATACAACTGAAAGCCAACCAAGTAATTCACAGCTATGTGAATGTTTAAGGAAGTGAAACATGTAGCCTGGAATGAATTCTGGGCACTTTTATCAAATCCCAACTTCCTTGGCCTGTTTATCCTATTCCAGAGGCTTTGAGAAGGCTCCCAAGTGTCACCCATAATCCCAGAGCAAATCCATGGAATAAACATGCCCTCCCTTCCTGCTCAGCCTCGACCCAATGATTATTTTGGGCCTCTTGCAAAAATTCAAGCAGCAGTTTAAGACAAACTAATTTTTAACAGTCTGACTCATAGACTTAGGTATGTAAAAAGGGATTAAGATTTTTGGACTTTTGAAGCATTGCCCTATCTCAAGTATCTCAAGATATTAGCACTAAGACATGTATTTTTCACAAAAAGGTCAGCCCTGTTCTCTATTTGCAAAGGCATGTTTGCACATATCTCTTGTATACTTATCCCCATTCTGACCTTGTCCATCAATTCAAATTCACAAAATATTGCTGAATTATAATTTGTAGCTCTCTATAGGACAGCCCAAACTTTCGTAATTAAGTTTTGTATCAGATAAATCTTTCTCTTTGTAAATCCAGTGATGTGTTGCCACCAGTTCGGACCAGTTCACGCAAGCCGATGGTGGAAATTGGGCCCCGTTCGTCGAACCGGTAGTGATGGCCAGCTTGCCACACACCTGAACCAGGTCCCCGGTCACCATTGCTTAAAAGCGGCTGGCTACGAACCCTCTGCACATGCGCAAAGGTTTCTGCCCATGCGCAGAGGATCAATATCTGGATGTAACACACATGCACACTCATGCGCATATCTGTGCAAAGCACACACAACCGATGTGATGCACACATCTGTTATGCTGGAGGGGTTGGGAGTGGGAGGAGGGGTTGGGAGTGGGAGGCACTGTTCTCAAGTGGTTCTCCTCCTACCTCTCTGGTCGGTTGCAGTCGGTGGGGGGTCAGAGGTCGACCTCTAGGTTTCTCCCTTGTGGGGTGCCTCAGGGGTCGGTCCTCTCCC
Source organism: Erythrolamprus reginae (assembly GCF_031021105.1). Taxonomy (NCBI): domain Eukaryota; kingdom Metazoa; phylum Chordata; class Lepidosauria; order Squamata; family Dipsadidae; genus Erythrolamprus; species Erythrolamprus reginae. Next base: position 27,736,991 of record NC_091952.1, on the reverse strand, counting down.
CCCTGCTATTTAATATCTACATGAAACCGCTGGGTGAGATCATCCAAGGGCATGGGGTGAGGTATCATCAGTATGCAGATGATACCCAGTTGTACATCTCCACCCCATGTCCAGTCAACGAAGCAGTGGAAGTGATGTGCCGGTGCCTGGAGGCTGTTGGGGTCTGGGTGGGTGTCAACAGACTCAAGCTCAACCCGGATAAGACGGAGTGGCTGTGGGTCCTGCCTCCCAGGGACAATTCCATCTGTCCGTCCATAACCCTGGGGGGGGGGGAATTATTGACCCCCTCAGAGAGGGTCCGCAACTTGGGCGTCCTCCTCGATCCACAGCTCACATTAGAGAAACATCTTTCAGCTGTGGCGAGGGGGGCGTTTGCCCAGGTTCGCCTGGTGCACTAGTTGCGGCCCTATCTGGACCGGGACTCACTGCTCACAGTCACTCATGCCCTCATCACCTCGAGGCTCAACTACTGTAATGCTCTCTACATGGGGCTACCTTCGAAAAGTGTTCGGAAACTTCAGATCGTGCAGAATGCAGCTGCGAGAGCAATCATGGGCTTTCCAAGATATGCCCAGGTCACACCAACACTCCGCAGTCTGCATAGGTTGCCGATCAATTTCCGGGCACAATTCAAAGTGTTGGTTATGACCTATAAAGCCCTTCATGGCATCGGACCAGAATACCTCCGGGACCGCCATCTGCCGCACGAATCCCAGCGACCGGTTAGGTCCCACAGAGTTGGCCTTCTCCGGGTCCCGTCGACTAAACAATATCATTTAGCGGGACCCAGGAGAAGAGCCTTCTCTGTGGCGGCCCCGACCCCCTGGAACCAGCTCCCCCTGGAGATTAGAACTGCCCCCACCCTCCTTGCCTTTCGTAAAGTTCTTAAGACCCATCTCTGCCATCAGGCATGGGGGAACTGAGACATCTCCCCCGGCCCTATACAGTTTATACATGGAATGTTTGTGTGTGTGTTTGCTTTTAATAATGGGTTTTTTAGTGTTTTTTAAATTATTAGATTTGTTTTTTACATTGTTCTTGTTATTGTTGTGAGCCGCCCCGAGTCTACGGAGAAGGGCGACATACAAATCTAATAAATAAATAAGCTAGGTACCATCAGAAGAGTAGGTGGAATCCACACTAGATAAATAGAGAAATGAAATAAATAGTGCACAATCTTGCCTCCGCAAATTCATGATATAATTTCAAATGAATGAATGGGGAAAGGAGAGAATACATAAATTAAAACCAAACCTTTAAATTTTTATTCCTAAGAATCTACTCTGGTAATACTGCTTTTTAAAATGAAAATGTTTCTCTTGTTCGGAGTGGTACTTCTAATCAACCATGTAACATTGCCATTTGAACATACCACGATATATTTTTAAATTGTGGATTTCTGGAGTTTAAGGATGATTCAAATTTAGTTCAAAACAACAACTCCACACTGCCTCAAATCATTCCATGTAAAATAATCTAGAATGAAAAAGCTAAATGATATATTATCTGCATGAATCAATTTGTAGTAAGCCATAAAATCATTATTATTGTATTCAGGTTTTATGAACAGCCTGTGAGCAGTAAGTGGAACTTTTCATGCAACGAACAAAACTGAAAAACTGCAGGACAAGAATCCAAGAAAATAACTATCAGAACAAAGTCTTCATTTGGTCTTACCTTGAGGAGAAGTGGGTATTTGCAAATCCTCTGTATTGGAGTTAGGAGATAACCCTCAAGTGGAATGTCTGTAGTCTTTCTACCTCCCAAAAGCATGCAACTCTGCAACCAGAAAAGAATAAGAGTATTGCATTTCACTCAGAACATCTCCAGATATCATGGTAATGAAAAACATTTTGCAGAGCTGGTTATCGGTAGAGCCTTATATGATGATGGACTAAGAAAATACAGTGATACCTCGTCTTACAAACGCCTCGTCATACAAACTTTTCGAGATACAAACCCGAGGTTTAAGATTTTTTTGCCTCTTCTTACAAACTATTTTCACCTTGCAAACCCACCGCCGCCACTTGGATGCCCCGCATCCGGACTTCCATTGCCAGCCAAAGCGCCCGTTTTTGTGCTGCTGGGATTCCCCTGAGGCTCCCCTCCATGGGAAACTCCACCTCCGGACTTCCGTGTTCCGTGTTTTTGTGATGCTGTAACAGAAGTCCAGAGGTAGGGTTTCCAAGCGAGGGGAGCCTCAGGGGAATCCCAGCATCGCAAAAACACAGGTCCAGAGGTGGGGTTTCAAGGACGTCAATATTTTTGCGATGCTGCAATTTCACTGATGCTCCCTTCTCTGGGAAACCCCACCTCCGGACTTCCGTTGCCAGTGAGCTTGTTTTTGCGATGCTGGGATTCCCCTGCTGGGATTCCCCTGCAGCATCGCAAAAACACAGAAGTCCAGAGGTGGGGTTTCCCACGGAGGGGAGCCTCAGGGGAATCCCAGCAGCACAAAAACAGTCGCTTTGGCTGGCAAAAGGGGTGAATTTTGGGTTTGCACCCATTAATCACTTTTCCATTGATTCCTATGGGAAACATTGTTTCATCTTACAAACTTTGCATCTTAAGAACCTCGTCCCAGAACCAATTAAGTTTGTAAGACAAGGTATCACTGTATATCAAAATACTTTTAATACATAGAGAAAAGGGATATTTTATTCATTAAAAATGTATAGTCTGTGTTTCTTTAATTGGACTCAAGATTACACATGTAGCAATGTTCCCCAAACTTTCTGGTTCTGCAGACTGGCAGTGGTTTGAGGGATGGAAGTGGAGAGAAGGGATGCATGGACCCACCAGTTGCACAAATGGAACTTTACATACTCGCATGCCGCTTGTGTAGACCAGTTTCCAATGGGCCATGGACCAGTACAGGGCTGGAGACCAAAGGTTGGAGACCCCTGATGTACAGGGTTCCCAGAAAATCCCCAAACCAAGCACTGCCCAAAGCTGAGGCTTCATAAACCTTAGTACTGCAATTCAACACAGTTTTCACTAAACATTCTAAAGTCAACATAGTACAAGACAAAAACATCTGGATAGCCATGTGTGTTTTATCTGAATAGCCATCCCATTCACAGATAAAATGTGCAGCTAAGCTGCAATGCCTATTTTTAGGAATGAAATATTGTAACATTTGGGTTCTTAGGCAACATAATGGCATCTGTGTACACAAGCATATTTGTATTTCCAGTCAACATACTTAGAAGACTTAGAATAATTACATTGTCACTTTGAAAGTACACTAATCAGCATACATACAGCTCTCAAAGGGTCACCACCTCCAATATACACTACATAAGGGAAGGTTTGCCTATTTGCCGATGACTCTAAAGTGTGCAATAGGGTTGATATTCCTGGAGGCGTCTGTAATATGGTAAATGATTTAGCTTTACTAGATAAATGGTCAAAGCAATGGAAACTGCAGTTTAATGTTTCCAAATGTAAGATAATGCACTTGGGGAAAAGAAATCCTCAATCTGAGTATTGTATTGGCAGTTGTGTTAGCAAAAACTTCAGAAGAAAATGATTTAGGGATAGTGATTTCTGACAGTCTCAAAATGGGTGAACAGTGCAGTCAGGGAAAGCAAGTAGGATGCTTGGTGGCATAGCTAGAGGTATAACAAGCAGGAAGAGGGAGATTATGATCCTGCTATATAGAGTGCTGGTGAGACCACATTTGGAATACTGTGTTCAGTTCTGGAGACCTCACCTACAAAAAGATATTGACAAAATTGAATGGGCCCAAAGACGGGCTACAAGAATGGTGGAAGGTCTTAAGCATAAAACGTATCAGGAAAGACTTAATGAACTCAATCTGTATAGTCTGGAGGACAGAAGGAAAAGGGGAGACATGATCGAAACATTTAAATATATTAAAGGGTTAAATAAGGTCCAGGAGGGAAGTGTTTTTAATAGGAAAGTGAACACAAGAACAAGGGGACACAATCTGAAGTTAGTTGGGGGAAAGATCAAAAGCAACATGAGAAAATATTATTTTACTGAAAGAGTAGTAGATCCTTGGAACAAACTTCCAGCAGACATGGTAGATAAATCCACAGTAACTGAATTTAAACATGCCTGGGATAAACATATATCCATCCTAAGATAAAATACAGAAAATAGTATAAGGGCAGACTAGATGGACCATGAGGTCTTTTTCTGCCGTCAGACTTCTATGTTTCTATGTTTCTATAAACAAAACGAAACAAACAAACAAATTTTGGCCAACGACAAAACCAGGCAGGTAGCTTCATTTTGGAATTTTAAAGTTTGACCTAGACACTGAAGAAGCTTGTCAAATGATGATAAGGGTATAGATTTTTTTTTTCCCCTTGGCAATCCAATTAATAAGTTCAGGAAATGTGTTGGAATAACAGCTGTACTCAGATTTCCTCTCAATATTTCAAGTCAAAGATGTAAATTAATACACTAGGGACAAAAGGAGTGAAAGCTTTAATTGTATTAAAGTAAGCAAGCTTGTTCCCACCGGTAAAAATGCAACATAGATATAAGACACAGACACAAGACAAACAAAATATTGTAGATCTGCATAAAATGTCTATGGTGGTTCTCAATCATCCAAGTCATTGCTTTTTCCAAAAGGGAACTGGACTTTTTTGGTTTTGTTTCTCATCTAAGAAGTGAAGAATCTTCTGAACTGAAGAACGGATGAGAAGGCAAACATTTTCAAGCAAAGACCAAGAAAATCAAATTGGCTTTTGAAAAAGCACCTTCGAGGTAGGTCTGGACTAGAAGGTTTTTATGGGGAGAGAAACAGTAAGGGGGATCTTCCATGAGACCCTGGTAAGTTCTGATGAGAATTGAAAAGGTTCTCAGTTTCTATATTTTGCATCTCATCCCATCTCCTTTTTGACTTCCAGACTAACGCAGAGGTCTTCAAACTTGGCAACTTTAAGACTTGTGGACTTCAACTCCCAGAATTATCCAGCAAGCTATGCTGACTGGAGAATTCTGGGAGTTGAAGTCCACAAGACTTAAAGTTGCCAAGTTTGAAGACCCTTGGACTAGGGCAATGAGGTCTACAAAGGACTGCCTGTAAAGACTGCCCAGAAGCTAAATTGGTACAAAATATAGCAGTGGAGGTTGTGAGAATCTGACCAGGAAGAACCCTTAAAACTGAACCCAAGTAAGATGAAAGTTCAGGAAGATAATTAAGTCCTAATTTTTTAGGAACATTTAGTTCAGTGATGGCGAACCTTTTTTTGCTTGGGTGCCAAAAGGGTGCGTGCATGCACGATATCATGCACATATTCATAATGCAATGCCCTCCCCACACACATGTACATACAACAACCCCCTACCTCTCTTCTGCGTACGCACAGGCTTTACTGTAGCCACTGCAGTTCCCATTGGGCCGTTTGTCACCCTCCCCAGGCTTCAGGAAAGCCTCCAGAACCTGTGCAAGGCAAAAAAATGGTCCAACGGGCCAACCGGAAGTTCGTAAACAGACTTCCGGTTGGTCCATTGGATCATTTATCAGCATCCACAGGCTCCAGAGGCTTTCCTAAATTTGGGAAGGGCAAAAATGGCCTCCCCCCACTTACCCTCCAGAAAGCCAAAAATCAGCTGTTCAATGAACATATGCACATTGGAGCTGACATAGGGCAAAGCCTCATGTGTCCTCAAATATGGCTCCACATGTCACCTGTGGCACCTGTGCTCTAGGTTCGCCATCACGGATTTAGTTAATGAAGAGCTGAATTAATGAATGTGCCTTAAATAAGTGAGGGATTCTGGTAAAAAAATATGTTTTTATTATGGTATCATTATATATATATATATGTTTCTTTTTAGTATACATTTTAATATATCCCAGCGACCAGTTAGGTCCCACAGAGTTGGCCTTCTCCGGGTCCCGTCGACTAAACAATGTCATTTGGCGGGACCCAGGGGAAGAGCCTTCTCTGTGGCAGCCCCGACTCTCTGGAACCAACTCCCACCAGAGATCAGAACTGCCCCCACCCTCCTCGCCTTTCGTAAGCTCCTTAAAACCCACCTCTGTCGTCAGGCATGGGGGAACTGAGATAACTTCCCCAGGCCTATATTGTTTATGTATGGTATGTTGTGTGCATGTTTTTTTAAATTATGGGTTTTTAATTTTTATTATTAGATTTGTATTATATATTGTATTTCTATTACTGCTGTGAGCCGCCCCGAGTCTACGGAGAGGGGCGGCATACAAATTTAATGAATGAATGAATGAATGAATGAATGAATGAATGAATGAATGAATGAATGAATGAATGAATGAATGAATGAATGAATGTAAGTTTTAATAATATATTATGTTCAGTATGTACAGTGGAACCCCGACATAAGAGCTGCTCTACTTAAGAGCAACTCGAGATAAGAGCTGGGAGGGGAGAGATATTTTTGTTCTTCTTACAAGCCCAAATTCGAGATACAAGCGCCAAGGAGCTGTCTCCTGAAGCCAAACGCTAACTTCCGCGTTCGGCTTCAGGAGACAGTTGAGAAGCGGCGCGCGTGTTTTAAAAGGTTGCAGCCGGCCTGGGGGGGTTGGGGGGGTGCTTGCAGCTTTCTTTCTTGCTCTTTTTCTTTCTCTCTTTTACCTTCCCTTCCTCTATTTCTTCTTTTCTTTCTCCTTCCCACCTTCTTCCCTCCCTCCCTCCCTTCACTCATTCCTCTCTTACTCTCCCCTTTCATAAGTTTCCTTGCTTCCTTCCTCTGTTCCTGTCCCTTCCCCCTTTCTTTCTTTCTTTCTTGCTTTCTTTCTTGCTCTTTTTCTTTCTCTCTTTTACCTTCCCTTCCTCTATTTCTTCTTTTCTTTCTCCTTCCCACCTTCTTCCCTCCCTCCCTCCCTCCCTCCCTTCACTCATTCCTCTCTTACTCTCCCGTTTCATAAGTTTCCTTGCTTCCTTCCTCTGTTCCTGTCCCTTCCCTCTTTCCTTCCTTCCTTCCCACCCTCCGTCCATTCATTCACCCATTCCTCTCTTGATCGCTTAAAGCCGGTCCCTGGTGCAAAAAGGGTTGGGGACCTCTGTCCTACAGGATTGGGTGGCAGAGAAGTTGAACATATGTAAATTTAAAAGTTTAAGAAAGTTTACAAGTTAAGTGAAAGAAACTTCATTATTCATTTATATGTACATGTACATTTCTTCATTAAAAACATGTCTTTCTGCATAATTTAGACTAACTTTGTGAGTTTTTTGAGGGCTGGAACCAATTAAAATTATTTACATTAATTCCTATGGGGAAAAGTCGTTCGAGATAAGAGCTGCTCGACTTAAGAGCCCAGGTCCGGAACGAATTAAACTTGTATCTCGAGGTACCACTGTATTAATAAATGATTTAGCTTCAAAGACTGAAGCAGCATAGAAGCATAATAATAAACCTAATAACGCAATCTGTTCAGTCTACGCCTCCTTAGAGATGCTGAAAATTCCTCCCTCCCTACATGTACAAGACGTGGGGGGGGCAGGAAACATTTCTTCATTCTTAATTTATCCCCATGGAAGAGTTTCCCCCCCCCCAGAGATCTGGATGGGGCCATCCCTGTTGGTTTTCAAGAAAATAATTAAAACAGAGCTGGTCTTTAGTGCTTTTAATTGCTAGTGCTGCAGAGAATGGATGCCAAGGGAGTAGTATTACAATATTTACAGTTTTTTTTAATGAAAATCTTTTTCCATTGTGTTTTACCACAGCCTGGGGCATTTATGACTCTACCTTTCTTTTGAGTGTTGGAGTTGGCTTGTCCATAGAAAGAGATTTAGGGTAGCATTGATCCTTACCAATAGGAATGCTCTTACAGGAGGGATCTTGTTCAGTTCCATCAAAAGCCGAAGTGCTTTTTCATGGTTGCTGCAATACTCCTCATACACAATAAACTTGTCTTTCTGTGAGAATGAGAAAAGAAATGTATGTTAATTAGAGATTTCTAATATTATTATTGGTATCTTATTGAAGCAAACTGTTGTTACATTTATTATTTTATTTATTCATTTGTCTAATACACAAATACATAGGAAGAAAAATAGACACGTAGTAATATATATAAGGGTAAAGTGAACTTAGAGGAGAGGATATATGAAAGAAAGAAAATATATATGATAAGTGAGAGAAAGGAAAGACAATTGGACAGGGGACGAAAGGCACACCAGTGCACTTATGTACGTCCCTTACTGGCCTCTTAGGAACCTGGAGAGGTCAATCTTGGAGAGTCTAAGGGAGAAGTGTTGGGGGTTAGGGGTTGACACAATTGAGTCCGGCAATGAGTTCCACGCTTTGATAACTCAATTGTTGAAATCATATTTTTTACAGTCAAGTTTGGAGTGGTTCGTATTAAGTTTGAATCTGTTGCGTGCTCTTGTGTTGTTGCGGTTGAAGCTGAAGTAGTCATTGACCGGTAGGACGTTGCAGCATATGATCTTGTGGGCAATACTCAAACCGTGTTTTAGACGCTGTAGTTCTAGGCTTTCTAGGCCCAGGATTGTTAGTCTATTTTCATAGGATATTCTGTTTCGAGTGGAGGAGTGAATGCCCAAGCATAGAGAAAAATCACGCGTCTCCTCCAGCAGCCAAGGTGCATACAGCACCAACAAGAGCCGGAAGAAGAGGCAAGTAGAGGGGCACTTCGCTCCTGTTCTCGAATACGTAGCAAATCTCCATCCGCCACAGTCGCCCTCCTTTTCTCAGGGCAGGTGAGGAGTGAAGGGGAGTGGCCACCCATTGGTGAGATCAGATGTGCTTCAAATACTTCTGTCGCTCTTGTTGGCACTGGAAACATTCCATGGAGATCCTACACCACCACCATCCATGGATGCGCAACCAGAAGAACCGCGAGGCCAGCTAGAGCAGCGTCCAGTGAGCTGCTCCTGTTTACCGGGCAAAAGCTCTTCCCTTGACTCTAAAGAAGAGAGAAGCCCACCCATCCTAGTTGGTGCTAGCACCCAGGCTGGGAGGAAGATGCCCGTCGGAAAGACTTAACGGGGAATCCTTGCCTTCACATTTGCACTTGCTGATTTTTTCTTTGGTTCTGCAATAATCTTCTGCTGCACGAATCCCAGCGACCAGTTAGGTCCCACAGGGTGGGTCTTCTCCAGGTCCCGTCAACTAAACAATGTTGCTTGGCGGGACCCAGGAGAAGAGCCTTCTCTGTGGCAGCCCCGGCCCTCTGGAACCAACTCCCCCCAGAGATTAGAATTGCCCCCACCCTCCTTGCTTTTCGTAAGCTTCTTAAAACCCACCTCTGCCGCCAGGCACGGGGGAACTGAGATACTCTTTCCCCCTAGGCCTTTACAATTGTATGCATGGTATGTCTGTATGTATGTTTGGTTTTATAATAAGGGTTTTTAACTGTTTTAATATTGGATTGTTATATGCTGTTTTTATTACTGTTGTTAGCCGCCCCGAGTCTACGGAGAGGGGCGGCATACAAATCCAATAAATAAAATAAATAAATAAAAATAAATAATGCACAGTGAAGTTATTATATTTTTTTTCCTTTGGTCAGGAGTTTGTTTGGGCTTTTTGAGAGGAGAGGGCCCCTCGGAAACAATTCTGCAGTTCCCAGACTGCAGAATTCATCTGACAGGAAGCCACTGGACAGGGTCCAAAGAATCGTATGCTGCTCTAGAGCTGACCCTCGTACTAGTACTAGAAACTTCCTTTAAATATAAATATAAATACAGTGGAACCTCTACTTAAGCGCTTAATTTGTTCTGTGACGAGGTTCTTAATTAGAAAAGTTTGTAAGTAGAAGCAATTTTTCCCATAGGAATCAATGTAAAAGCAAATAATGTGTGCAAACCCAGTAGGAAAGAAAGAAATAAAAGCTTGGAATTTGGAGGAGGAGGAGGAAGAAGGGGGGGAGGAGGAGAGTCACTGCCGAAGAAAGAAGGTGAGGTGAGGGGAATAAAAAAAATCCAAAACTTTAAGGCTTAAAAAAAAAAAAGAGGGACTCTGAGGTGGCAAGGAGGAGCACGCACCTCCCATACATCGGGTGCGAGGCT